>NW_020449952.1:720394-760238 GCF_003343035.1 Apteryx rowi
ATCAGGTGGCCTGTAGTAAACACCCACAACAGTGTCACCCCTAAAAGGTCCTACTGGAAGGTCATAGAAGACAACTAAGAAAAGAAAGTTGATTGTCTGCAGGTTTATATAACGTGAACAGTCCACAATGCTAATAGAAAGACCATTATAGGTCCAAAAATTAATAAATATCAGAAAAAACACCCACCACCAACAACAAAAAAAAACACTGCTTCACAATCAACAAGGGAAGGTAGTTAAACAGACAACTCAGCACCTAAGATCTGAATCACTGTCTGGAGATGATAATCACTTTCCATCAACTATGTAGGGGACTTTGGGTGAATGGGCTTCTGATGCAGGTATCTTAACTAAACATCTAAAGTTAGGTGGGCTGAATAAAGGTCTACATTTCTACAGAAGATTTGTGGTAATCTCTAATTAAATTAAAACAAACCACAGTTTCTTGCAATGCTCTCTACAACTAAGGCAGGACACTTCCCATACATTTCTATTATACTCAGCTATGGTAAAACAAAGCCAAGTACGGTAGATCTAAAATAACCAAATAAACTGATTCTCATACTTGCATCATAGGGAAGAGAAAAGAAACCCGCTATGGTTTTATTTTCCAAAATCAGATTGGCTGTGGGAAAAAGATAAGTTCATAAACCATTACTGTACAGGTCTCTCATTCATTCTTTCCAACAACAGTTGATAGCCTGGATTCTGATGTAGGCCAGGAGTAAAAAATGTTAGGTGCCACAATATATTATGGTAGTTGTTATTTCCAGCTTTGAGAAAAATTAGTTGAGAAGCATTTTTGTGACATATTTACCTCTTTGAAATACTTAACAACGTGACTGTAGTTATATCCTCTTTTAAATAGTTTTAATTTGTTTGATGCAAACAGTACAAGACTTGGAGGCTCATTAGTATACAACAAATGAAAAAGAACAGAGTCTCTTAAATGACTCTTAAAAAAAGAAGAAGAATGTGTGTAGCAGGTTATTTAAAACTGTGCTTTTCTTTTAAATAATTACCCCAATAAAGTGTTAAGGAATAAACAAAGAAACCCTAACAAACCTAAAATGAAATCCAAATGCAGAAAATAGCAAATTAAAATAGCTTATTGGAACTTAATCTCTATGTTTTAGAAATTATTATTGCCAACAAAGGTGAGTCTCATAGGGATAGGTGTTTTACAAACTCATTTTTATACTACAAGGATTGGTACAATTATTATGAGTTGTCTTCTACAAATCCAGTGCCTGGGTCAAGAGGCTCATGCTTTCTGTATGCCTTCATTTCCAGCATCCCCACCTGGCAATTTTATGTGAGTGAACATAAAATTTTTTTGAGGTGTTTGGACTTGGGATCTCAAAATCATGAGCACCTTTTGAAAACCTTGGTCCTGGATTTTTCATGAATGAATCAACTTTTTGAAACAAATGCATAAATACATTCCACTCAAAGAAAACCCAGACCTCTATGTTACAGATGTATGACTAGCCATAGCAACCAGTTTGGAAGAAACTGTGTTCTTCATTGCAATATGTATATCATCTGTCCCTACATTCACTTCTTGCTGTTCTTCTTTTCACATTCTCTGCTAAACAGAATGTTTTTGTACTCTCTTTTTGGGGGTGGGGGAAAGGAAAATTAAAGTTCATTTCAAGTTGATAGCTGAAACCACTTTTTCTTTCTTAGACACAACAAGAAAGCTCTCGTTTTCCTCCCTCTGTCCCCTCAACCTTTTCCTATAGGCCATTTTCTTTTCTAAAAATAAAAAAAAGAAGAAAATATATTTGGAGGGTTTTTTTGTGAAATGAAGATAGTCACCTTGCTAGTAGACTCTTCTTATCCATGTTTGCATTACATTATTTTATATCAGGTGTTAGCATTTGCTTTGTTAGGCCTTTCATTTTTTCATAACCACTTGAACGTGTGCAAGACAATCCTTGACTGTTACAAGATGTAAGAAGAACCTCCACAGCACATAAACTAAGCCAGCTGTTATTTCTATATAGTCTTTGCTAGGCCTGTCTAAGTCTGGATTTGAGTTTGTCACACCACACGACACAAGCTAGTAGAGATGAGGTCTGAGTGTAATTCAGCCCTAGTCAAGACTACGAGCGAGCTAATACACTTACTCTGTAGATAAGCTGTACATCTGAAGTTGAGCTGTGGCAATATATAGAGCCCTTACTGGAAAAGAATCATGTTTCTTCAGAGTCTTCCCCCTGCCCCCCCCTTTTTTTTTTTTAATTTCCAGCATTTGCGAGCTGTTAAAAGACATTATTTTCTCTTTCTAAATAGTTCTTTTTGAAAGATTTCAATAAACTCATTGATTGTTCATAGCCATGTTTTTTTTTCAGAGAGTCACCAAATTATTTGTAATATATTAAATTAAGAAATTAAGGACAACAGTGCATTGTGTTTCAGCATAATGTAATATATGTTGCTGCTGGGAAGCAACTTAAAGGTGTTATAATTATTACCCCAAACACCTTTCTTTTTCAATTTCACCTTCTGGTGATTGTTTAAAATCTTCCTACACCTCCTAAGAGCTGGTTCTGAGTAGTCTTAAAACTGGAAAAATCCCCATTTTTTTATCCACGCAGACAACTTCTTATTCATGTATCTGACTAAATGTTTCTAATGAAAGCTTAAAATATCTCTGAGAATCTCATTTAATACAGAAAAAAAGAGAAAAGATGGAAAGACATCTTGAATCTTGGGCACCAAAAGATATGTAAATGAATATGTGTCCTGATTTTTAGAGAAACTGCAAGTATAAATATTTGATCATTTTCTTGTTCTGGTCCTTGATGTGTATGACTAGCCTATGTGGGATTTCATAACTAAATTTAGCCCAGTTTTACCACGAGAGGGCAGGAATGCTTATCAAACAGGTCTTGTCACTTGTTTCACCACTTCTTTTTCAGGAGTGAGACCCAATGGGCTTTCCCTCTGATGATACTGTGTGTTTAAGCATGTAGCCAGCTTGCTTTAGACGATGACAAAATCCTTTGACCCAACAGACCGACCTGCCATTCATACAGCAGATTAATCCCCCCGCATGGTAGGTAATAGGGCTGGGGGAGGGGCGGGGGTGCATGTTTGAACTACAGCTATACAAAGCTAAGGGCAAAATCAGAACTTCTCATCTCAGCCATACCAATGCATCGGGAGGCTGTGGGTAGCTAGCGATGAATCAGTGCCTGCTTTTCTTCCTTATGGTATGTAAAAGGAAGAAGAAGGAAGACCTTTAGAGATCTTTTTTCATTTAACATTAGTAGCACTGACTTATTCACCAACAATATTTTAGCTTTTCTGTAAGTAAGACTAATTTTGATCGGACCATACCAGTAGCCAGATCTGAACAGTAGAATGTACTGGACAGAATACTGTGTAGAAAAGTTCCAGACTATTATTAAAGTAAAACAGATTTGTGTGGAAAGTCTTGGTTAACTCGTAAACAATTTATAAACTGAAACATTTAGCAGGGCTTGATTAAAGGTTTAAATCCTTGTAACTGTTTGCCAACAAAATACAGTGTTTCACTGTTCCCAAAACCATGTTTTGGAAAAAAAAAAAAAGTTACTTTGGGGCCACTCAGAGTTGTAAGATTTTAATCAACTAAAATTAAGCTCAATAACATACATAGAAGTAATTTTTCTGTTGCTTGTTTTGCTGTCATGTTAAGTAGATTCTTCTCTTAAATGGCAAAGATTTTCACTGTTGAAGCAAATAGTTGTGTGGTTGTGATAGTGACTGGATAAACTATATTCAAGGGAAGAAAAAGAAAAAAATGAAAAAGTAACCTGATTCTAATCATAACAATGACACATAGAAAAAAAATTTGTATGAGTTATTTTCCATTAGCTATGCCAATTAAGTTACGCTTTTACCGTGCCCTCCTCCAGCATAACATATGGCAGAAACAGTGCTCAACAAAACTGCCAGTTGTATGAAACCAAACAATCTTTGTTACTTCTGTCATTGGGATAATAAGGGTCTTTTCCACACTTAGAGCAGAAAGGGGCATTGCCTTCCTGTTTTGCGGCTTTGCTGTCTCCTGTAGGAAGCTCTTGACTTGAATTTGGAGGGTTACATGCCTGCTAGCAGATCTATATTCTCAGTGTTATTTTACAAATCTCTGCACCCCAGAGATTTTCAGGAGCCATGCTGCAACAGCATGCTACCAGGGTTACTAGATAACATGCAGAGACAAGTAGGACACCCCACAAGATTTGGCATATATTTCTTTTGGCTTTTGACTAGCCCAAACAATATGTGACTCCTCTTAAAGTCCTAGCAGAATCCAAGGGCAGTTCAACCCAGACTGAGCAACAGGCAGCCACCCTGATTTTTACCAAATGGAAAAGATCTAATTGGGCAGCATGTACTAATACTGAAATGGGCAAATGGCATACGGGCAAAAATCCCTTGTCTTGTGTGTTTTATCAGGATGAGTAGAGTCAGGACTTGCACAGAAGCCATACAATCCCTGCACAGGTGGATCATCCTATACCTTTTTTCAGTGAGATTCTGAAGCTGTGAAGAAGGGTTGTGCTATAAGCTGGCTAGTATTCATCCATAGCAGAATATTAACCACAAACTTCCAATCAAATGAGGCACAAGGTGTCTTGCCTATGGCCTGGTACAGTTACACATGTGGAAAGCCTGCATCATGCTTTGATCAAAGACCAGCAGGAATGACTCATATTGCCTTTGCTTGCAGGCACGAGAATCATCAGAGGGTATAACAGTTTCTATGATATTTTCTATACTATAAGAACATAATAGGTGTAGTGTACAGTTCTGGGTGAACTCTTGCATTTTTGCTCCATTATTTTAGTTTCTACTAAGGATATATCCTCAGAAATGGCAAAATGAAATGTGGAATATCGTTCCTTGCTTTGTTTCCATTTAATTTCATTGCAAAAGCAAGTGAAAAGCAAAATTGTTTTTGTTCTGACATTTATTTTTCTGTTCACTTTTGAACAATGACAACATTTTGGACACATATATGGCCTTATCTTTGAACCCTTATTCACATAATGAAAATACTCACTGTTAATCCCTTCTGGTTGTAGACTTCATTCCTTGATTTGTTGCACAGTATCTCCCCCATTAAGTACTCTTCTAGTGAGAACAAATAGAATTTCACAGAATGAAAACTCCCCAGCAAACAATCACCAGGCAACACCTTATAAAGGGGGCCAAGCTATAAAACACTCAGGTGGGGCCACATATAGTTAAAGTTATTAAAAATCTTAATTAATATCAGACCAATAGAAACACCAGGTGTTTTAGAGAACTTACTGTGGTGCTTATTCAATATAACTGCACACAAGCACCTCACCGCTACCCTTTTGCTGATCTCATACTCTGCAAAAACATGATTTGAGATTATGAAATTTAATATTGCCCATCCAGAGTGTAGATTATGAGCAATTATTATGAGCAATTATGAGCAATTTTATTGTAACATGAAGGTATCTGAAGAAGATCTAAGTGGACTGTGACAGGTGCTGGAAGTTGTCTAGATGCTACAGACTACTTTTTATCTTACCTGACAGATGCTAGAAGTGGTCTGGATGCTGCAGACTTATTACTTTTTATCTTGCCTGAATAGGACTGGCCTTATGCAGTCTCTGTGGATATTTATAAAGTGGTAGATTTAGGAAAGCTTTCAAGTTCACAGGTCCAGATACAAACACCAACCAATCCCCAGTCTTGCATCAATGCAAGACCTGAGCAGGCATCTGAGTTAGGAAGCTGCAATGGATGATCAGTTTAAAATAATGAGTGGGAGCTGTATTGAAGGGGATGCTTTTTGCTCCTACATTCTGCCATACATATCCACACCTGCACTTGTCTTGGCGCTGATGAAGCCATGTGCTGAGGGAAATCAAGGAAGTGACCCAGCTGAAAGTCAACTGAAAAAAAAAATCGGTTGCCTGATCCAGCTCACTGTGCTGCCAGGCAGGTGCTAGTGTGGGACAGGAGGGGGAAGGAATGCCTTGCCCAGGACAGGGGGGAGGACTGCACCTCCTCTTTCAGTGGCACAACAGACTTAGATTTGCTTGCAGTATTTATTGACCTACAGCCTCAGAAACCCATCAAGTTTTTCTTGACATGAAGTTGCTCAAAAATTTTAACTCGATTTTGCAGATTAGCAGTAAAAAGTTTTTTATTATTTTCATAAAAACTCAAGTTCCTCAGTGCTTTGTTGGAACCTACACTTTTGTTATAACTAGGCTCTCAACAATGTTTAACAACTTCTCAGATTTAAAGGTATATAATATATTTCAGTGTATGTAATTTAAAAATGAGTGCCAAGTGTTTGTAAAATGAGACATATCAATGTTAAAGTGACTGCATCCAAAAACGTAATCTTGAAACCATTCTACTCAAATGATGCTTATTCCTGAAGGTCATAAGGTTCATAGGCACCTCAGTTTTCATACTGACAACTTCACATCCATAGAGCTATGGATTCTGCAGCTTAGCCTTTTTTTTTTTTTCTGCTTACATGGCAAGCCTAGAGGGTAGATTGCATATCCAAGAAATAAAGGTAGTTATGAACAATACTGACATAGCTTGTTCACTTAAACTTGTAATTTGAAATAGCTGACTATCTGAGCTTTTATCAGCTTCTATTATGTTCAGCCTCATAACTGACCTTGTGAAATATTCAAGTACTATTATCTCACTTAACAGATAGTTCAGAGAGTAACTATTTGCAGATCCTTTTCCAAACAGAGAGTCACAGAAACACAGATATCACAAGGCCTGGATCTGAAAAGGTGAAGATGTTTTTAAGTGAGACTTAGAATTTAAGATCCAAAAACTGAGCTCTTGAAAACCCCTGCTTAATCTTTGGAGGTGCCCAGACTCCATCAGCACCTCATTTTTCAGCACTGAGTTTCCTCACATATCTAAATTTTAGACCTGCAAAGGCTTAGAAGTAATTCACTGTTGACATGACTGACAACAGTTTAGCTTCTGTCTCATATTTAAGTCTCATCAACAGCAGTAAACTTGGTTCCCTTGTTCATTTCCACTGCGTACCTCAACCTGACAGGCCATCTCTCAGCAAATGTACCAGCATGAAAGGAGAAATGTATGAGAGAGGTTAGGCTTGTAGCTGAATGGAACAAGAAACCTTCCAAAGTCCCTAAACCCTGTTTGGATCTGGGCCTATACAGTTTACCATATGCATTGGAGGATCTGTGATAACGCAAGGAGTTGAGCTCTGCTTTCTCACCCCCTAGGCAAAATCTTTAATCATAGAAGTATGACTGCTGTTGCCTATAGGCTTGCCTTTCTGTCTCATTGAAGATTATAGAGAGCTCAGAAGAAAGTTTTGGGTACTGAACTCAAAGAACCTATTGAAAGAATCAGCAAAGAATAACAGAATGAAATGAGAGCTAGAGAATATGATAGAGAGAAAAGACTGGAGAACTTGAGGCTGCTTGAGGAAAAGGGAGATGTAGCAATCTTCAAATATGTAAAAGGAGGGAAAAATCAAGAATTAACAAGTCTATGTAACAAGGAAAATTCAGATTAGATGTTAGGAAAAACTTCATGATATAAATAGTAGAGAACAACTACAGGAGAGGCTGTGCAAGTCTCTAAAAGTCTCTTTTTATGAATTTTCAGGAATGACAGGGATATTGTAGCTCCTGAGCAGAATATCTAATGTAAGCTCTCAAATTCATTTCTCTCCTGAGGAACCAAAAAAGATGACTTCTTCCTGTTGTGTGCTACTCCCAACATTTTGGAAATTTATGGAGAAATATGAAGTTTAAGATCTATGTATTAAATTTTTCCTTAATTTTTCTGCATAGATAGTACAACCAAAATTCAGGCTGCGAAGGTCAGGGCCAACACATCAATTAAATATAGTTATTGAACAAACCTACAAGAGAAGCTCTATTTATCTGAAGTTTCTTCCTAAAAACAGACAAACATCTTAAAACCACTAGTAAAGTCAGAGAGTGCTGCGTCTAAACAAATACCATACTACACGGTTCCAGGATACTGTAAGTGGCACCTTAACAGAGACTTTAGCAATGTGCATATCGTCATACTAAATCAACAAAGGGCAGACTATAAAATCTTAATGATCAAAACCTACAACTCCATATGCAGTCCTTGATGGTAATATGAGCTGTTCTGAGTTGGGACCATGTGGTAATGTACCTTTGGCTCACACGCTGTACAAAACTTTGGTGTGGGAAGGAGGGTTTGCTAAGTGTTAACGAACAGTTAAGAGGCTCAGAAGTTCGGCAAAGTTGTATCCGTGCAAATGCAAGGCCTGGTGAGGAGACACATCTGGGGAATCCATAGAGACCACAGCAGACTCCAAGGCTGCCTTTAATGTTTCTGCACTACTGAGTCTAAAGATGCCTTGGGGTATATTCAGCAACAGGATGAGAACAAAAAAGAAAAAAAAAAAATCAAAGTTCTAGAGAAGCTGTTTCTTGTCTTTCCATGGCAGACTTTTCCCTGCCCCCACTTTTTTGAGCCATCTGCTCTATTTGCTCTTTGCACGGTATACCTACAGCAATTAACAGCCTAATTTTAACCTGTAACAGCTGAGGCAGCCTGAGAGGACAGACAAACAAAGGCCTGGAGAGGGTTTGTTAACGGGACAAAAACCTCCACTGGGCTGGTGTTTTCACAGGTGTTGCCCGTTGCTCTCCTCTCCCCTTGCAGGGAAGGAGGGACTGTTGCAGAGCCAAGAGGCGAGCACTGCTCCTTCCCGCAGCTGGTTCCTCTCTAGGAGAGCCACTGAGGGATGGTGAGGAGGCAACCACCACCGCAGGGTCCCCAGCTCTGTGCTGAGCATGGGGAACAGGCCAGGGAGGGGCAAGGAATGTCAATTATTCCTCACTACCCGATGGGGCCTCTGAAAAAGCCTCCTGGTTTTCTTTGGATGCCTACTGAAATATATTAGATTCCTTTACACAAACATACACACACATGCACGCGCACACAGATATATACACAAACATGCAAGGGCACCCAGAAAAAAATACCTTAAAAATAAAAATTAACTTTTTAATGAGCTCCTCTTGCTTTTCAGGGAACTGACTGTAGAAAAAGCATAGCCTGTGTACCCACCCCATAAAATGTTTAAATGGCTTAGGCTCAGCTTGTGTGTAAAATGTATGCTGCTGTTACTGGATCAGTAAAGGGATGTGATTTTCGAAGTGATTTTTTTTTTCTGTTATGAAGCTATAGTGCTGATGCTGTTATATGGATCAAAAGGCTCTTCACTTTCTCTTATAGCAACTTTTCTGAATTGCATCTGCCCAGCTCTCTTCCTGTTGGACTTGAGCTTCACTCCCTTTCAAGTGAATTTCCCCAGCTACATTTAGCATTTACTGTGATGTAAATCTGTATAACACATTTTTCTCATGACCCCAAGCTAAGCACTGCCCCAAAACAATTTGGGAAATACTTCTTTTTGACCTTGTAGTGCAAGCAAAACACAATTATATCAAAATATAAATGTGCTTAAACTACGTGCTGTAGGCTTCTGTTGCCTCAGCTAAGACTTGGGCTTGAGGCAAGAAAAGATGTGACTGTTCCTGACTGAGAGTTTTGCTGAGAGGAGCCCCTGCACAAGCACAGCTACATTAGCAAAACTGCATTTTTACCAGGATAGCTGCTTCACTGGGGGAATGGTGTGAATTTACAAACTTAGGCTTTTTGTGCATCACTGCATACAGACTAGAGGGCTTCACCAGTAAATAAGCTAATAATCCTCTACTGCTGAAATGTTGCTAGCGAAAGTATGCATTAGGAAGCTTGTACTGCTTAGTAATACTGATCTACTTCTGAGCAGATCAGAGGATATAGCTCTGTAATTCTTGTGTGCAGGTACTGTAAATTGTGGAGTTTACGCCCAAAGTCACTGAGCCACAGGTCTTCAGAGTAGTTCAGTCTGTCTCCTCCTTTAGCTTCCTTTGTTTAGAGATCTGAGACATCTTCAAAACAAGCACTCAGTGGCCACTGAAGCTGGCAGGCACCTATTTTCTGCTGGGGATCAGTAAGCACAGACCCACCTAAAGCAAGGCAACATTGCTTTTGTCATAGATTGCGTAGAGCCTGACACTGGGTCTGCTCTGCATTTCTTTTGGCAGCGTGCTCCTCCTCTCTTTCTGCACTCCAGCCATTTACCTCTGCGCTCACCTTGCCCCCTCAGTTGTGCTGGTGCAGCTGTTTAGGTGGCCGAGTACTGAACTGAACCTGGAAACTGATACAGCCGAAAAACTAGTCTTCCTCTTTTTCTTTTTGTTTGTTTGTTTCTTTCTTTCTGTCTGTCTGTCTTTCACTGGGTTATTTTTTTGATGGATTAGTTCTTTGATCTGATTTGCTGCATAGATAAAAGATTTTTCATTCACCAAAGGACTGCTGTTGGGCTGTGATTAGAGAGGAAATCAGGGCTGCTTACGCCAGTTTAAGAAGCATTCCTGCAAAAGTGTTCCTACATTGAACAAATTGAGACCAGCCATATTTTCTGTACATTAAAACATTCACCTTCAGTGAGTTCAAGTCTCAGCTACAGATTTTAGCACCACTAATACATTTTTCTGCAGTGATTTCAGCTGTATTGACATGTGGTCACTGAAGGGCCAAAAGGCTTTTAAAAGCATTAGCCAAGAACATTTTTGAAAGCCCCGCTCTTAAACATTACAGAAATTATTGAGGCAACCGTCTCAAAACCCAGATTTCACTTTTTCCAGAAAGTTTCCAAATGGTTGGGGCCCTGTTTAGAAAATGCTTTGTATTATCTTATAGCTGGTGACTCTGTATTTTTGTGATATGCATGTAGACTTCAGTTCTATATCATGTTTTAATCATTTTTAATACATGCATTCTGGGGAAAGAAGAAGTCAACCACCTTAAACACTGAAATGGAATGCTGTTTATAGTTGAAAGAGGAGTGGCTGAATTTGTCTTCCTTTTTTTTTTTTTTYTATATTTGCATCCATATTTCACTAGATTTTTTTTTTTTTTTTTGTCAGCAAGTGAACATAGAAGTAAATCATTTTATGTTCAGTACCATTTTTTAGAAAAGAAATAATTCTGAACGGGCACTGAGAGTTGAGGATGACTCAACTTGTTTAAATAATATTAAAATTACTTTCATGCAGTTCCAGCCTTCAAACAAATATATTTTGAGATCCCAAAACATTTGATTAAATATTTACACTGTCCATATCTCATTATTGTGTATCTGAACATCTGGGCTTGTGCCTGAATTTGGGGATACACTTGTCCTTCTGTCATTTCCACTTCACTTTTACAGATTCTGGAAATTCCAGTTGGACTAAGAGTGGCATGCAAGCTTTGAGATGCTCATTCAAACTTACACTCCAGGAGCTGATCAATATCCAGCTCATCTCTGATTATATCATTTAGAGATGCAGCTTGTGTCTACACTAGAAAATTCACCTGATATCATGTATAATCACTCCTGTCTCTTTATGTTATTTTGCTTTGAGTATATGTGAACTTTCAGTACAGACAAAGATATACCGTATTAACTTCTGTTGAAACAGTGGTGCCCAGCGACAGGACGCGAGGCAACGGGCACAAACTGAAACACAGACACTTCCATCTGAACATGAGGAAATACTATTTCACTGTGAGGGTGACAGAGCACTGGACCAGGTTGCCCAGAGAGGTTGTGGAGTCTCCTTCTCTGGAGATATTCAAAACGCGCCTGGATGCAATTCTGTGCAACGTGCTCTAGGTGACCCTGCTTGAGCAGGGGGGTTGGACTTAGACGATTTCCAGAGGTCCCTTCCAGCCTCAGCGATTCTGTGATTCTGTGATTCTGTGAAACGAGGCTAATTTAAGCCTTGCTTAAGTGCAAGTTTTAAGTATTGATAGTTGCAATAATACTGAGTGTGCAATTTAACTAAACTGACTTCAGAGAAATGGTCGAATTTTGTAATATTCTCAAGGAGGTATTTTAGGTTACCCTTTCATTTTGAACATCATAACACTGTTTTGGTTTGGTTATGTTTCACAAATATCTACATTCTGAATAATAAATTTTAATGTAATTGAATCATTTTTAATGTTTTCCTCTTGCCAGTGAACAGCTTTCTCAGGAGGAGCCAAATTACAATACTTTTATGGCATTACATATTAAGCAAATAACCTTGTGATACTTCTTATGTTTGTTCAAAAAGTTAATTTCATAGTTTGGGAAAATCCCCCAGTCAAATGGACTATTTGTGGTCTGTATAGTTTACTGCATAATTTTTCCTCCCTTTCAGTTTGATCTGGTGTATATTTTTGTGTTTTACCATGAGATTTAGATTTGAGCAGTAGTGAAAATTAGCCAGAAGTGGTAATGTTCCACAGGTTTGGGGTTTAAATATGCCCCATAATGCCCCATAAATATACTTCACAATCATCAGTTTCTTGACAAATAAACCCTGGTACAGGTCCAGTCAGAACTTTGATCTAGGCATACAAAGCAGTTTGCAAACCTTGCTGATATTTCAGATTTCCAGTAAAAATACTGGGTAAGTTTGAAGATTTATTACAAAACTTTGCTTTATTTTTATTGGAAGAATTATTTTGTAGAACCTGTAGACACAGGAGAACCTAAATCAAGAGATTTCATGGTCCTGCCAATGGGAAAAGCAGTCTCCAAACATTTCTTCTGAGAAAGATATCCTAAAAGGTTATGCTATATTTTCCTCTGAAAAACAATAAGCTGAATACAGTCCGGCTTAAGATATGAACTTAAATTTTGTCCTTATTTACCCAAATATGACCTGTTTCGTGTCAATGATGCACATACGAGAACAGAATTTGATCTGTGCTGTGTTGTACTCTTTATGAGTATAATTTTTGATTTAGACATGTTTACAGTACTTGGAGAAATGGTGTGAAACTCCTGACCCCATCCAGAATCTGCTGGGTTATTACTAACCTACAAATTATAGGTTAAGTTCCAAAAATTCTTGTTTAGGTTTCTCACATCTTATTGTTATCATTTTGACTCAATGAATTAGCTAGTATTTGGTCCAATATCAGGAGATGTGAATGAAATTTGCTCTGCAAAATTATCTGTGTGCCATAGAAAAATAAAAGGTTTTGAGTGACTAGAAATAATGGCTGCAGCCAAGATGAAAATGACTAAATATTTTTAAAACAACAGTTTGTTTTTGAAATATAAAAAATAATTTCTTTGACAGTTTGGAATTCCTTTCATTGGAAAATGAAGGAATTAGATTCACAAAACTGCTTGTGGTCCTCTACCACATAGTCTGGTGGTTAGAAAAGTCACCTAGGAGATGGGAGATCAACATTCAAATTCATCCAAAACAGAGGTCTGATTCAGCCCATGGATTTAAAACAAAGTTTGTTATCTCTCTTGTGTGTTTAAAAAACTGGCACAATTTAGTAGTTGATGCAGAGTAGGACAGCATCAACAGAAAGCAAATGAGCTCAGCATATGAAATCTCAAACTACTGGTAGGGGCACTGCCTTGGGAATTGGCCTTTTAAATTTCTTATTAATGCAAAGACAGATTCTGAATGAGTGTTCGAACCAGTGTATCTGGCATTGTTTTACCAGGGAGTGAAAAACTTCAGGCTAAAAGTGCTTGTTCTTCCACTGCCATCTGGCTTTTCATCTCTACAATACTACGGAGCTGCCGATCACACCCCCGCCAGTGCTGTATGGTGCCATGGCTTATCTCTAGCTTCTCTAAAGTTGAAGCAAACCTGAATTACAAAGTGCAATAGGAGCATAGGTGTGTTAGGGTGTATGCCTGCTGCACTGTTAGTGACATGAGGCAATCTCTATCATGCATCTTGACATAAGGATGCGGCACCAACACTTGATGCAGTGCAGGGGCCCACCCGCTGTGTGTAGAGGGAAGGAAAAGAGGCTTCTCTTCCAAGTGTCAGTTTATTTTGGGGCTGGATGCTCCCATGAACTTTTGGGCAGAGTGGGATTTGTCACTTCCTACTAAATATATAATACCTTAATTTATGGTTTGTTTTTGTTGGGAGACACTAATTTTGCAGCTAGGTGCTTTCACATGTTCTTGTTTACTGATAAAAATATCCCAAAATGCATTTTTCCTAAGCAAGGCTCAGATAAAATAAGATGCTTTCTTTGAGTTTTAAGAGAGCTCCCAAAAATAACTTTCCTCAAAAAAAATTATCTTTTGGCTTTCCTACAGAATCAAGCTCTTTTTGCTTTTCTGACCTTTCTGAGCAGATCTGCTCTTAGTCAGTGCATACTACTCAGTCAGGTGTTTCTAAGTCTTATGACCTTACATTGAAACCTTCTCCATAAAATTTGCTTACCTTTTAACCAATCTTGTCATTTGGCCTTGAGCAGTGGCTCACATTGTTTCTGCAGTCTTACTCATTTATCCTGGACATTATGATGCTCAGTGAAGATTTACTAGCCACTATCACAATAGTACTCCTTTTTATGAACTCTCTTTTATACCTTTCTACCTGCTGCTCTGTGAACTTTCTAATGTAATGTCCTGACTGTGCAAGATCAGGAGACAGGGAGGAAAATACGTACAGAATAGGATATATTTTTGACTTGATAGACATGATCCAGGGGGATAATGGAGTTAGTTATACTATTAATGTACAGGCTACATTGTTCATACTGCCTACCAGAATTGGAGTAGCAGTAGGCCAACAAACTTAATTTGACAATAAACTTCTCATTGGTAGATGAAACTAGCATGAGTTTAATTCAGGCTAATGGAGAAATCCCCAAGAATGATTAATTAGTCACTTTAACATACTATTGTTTGTTGTGGGGTCAAAATCTCTCCCATTCTCTACTTTGCCATATACATCCTGTTACTCTGTACTCCCTATTCTGTCCAGTCTAACTCTCAAACAAAACAATTGAGTAAAATACACAGCTACTGATAGGTTTCATACTTCATTTATCATCTAAAGCCAAAAAGTGGTTAGCCACTGGCCTTTTCAAATTAAGTCTGACTTTGAATTTTGAATTTCTGGAAAATGGTTGACTTCACCTCCAATGATTGCTGGGTAGCGCTTTGGAAGTACAGAAGTTTGGTGAGTGAAGAAGAAGAAATGTTTGCATTTCTGTGGCTCAGGGCCACTTTCTTCCAAAACCTTTTTTCTCTACACTATTTTAATTCTTCTGTGGATGAAATCTGCTCAGGAACATGTGGTAAGAAATGTCTATATGTCACTGTAGTCCTCTGTAAATTGTTTGTTTCTAGCCTATAGTGTGTGTGCCAGTTGAAAAGGGAGAAGCACCCTGCAGGTTCCATTATTAAATTTACACATTGTGAGATTATGCATGGGAAAGGGAGTATAATATATTTTCCATTTGGGTCTTAATCTATAGCCCAAACGTGATAAAAAGTTTGTCTAATACTTGTCAGGTGTTTGCTCTTCCATCATTGTCGTTAATAATTTCACACTGAGCAGGGAAAAGGACACCTCATAAAATTCCAAAGCAAACAGCCAGAGCATACTGTAGGATGGCAGGCATTTCATGATTTATAGATGCATTGAATAAATTATTACCATCCAATATAATATTATGCATTAATGTCTGCCACTAAGATATTAGCACCAAGTTCATAGTAATCTTTTCTATTTTGGGTCAAAAGGATGGAATATTGCTTATACCACCAAGCTGTTGAGCTTGGAAGAGCTCAAAGAAGAAAAGCATGCTGTGTATGAGCCAGCTATGACCAATATACTTACCTTGACATTTCCTCTGCTTATCCATGTAGGTAATGTCTCAGACTATGTACTAATCTGTCTGTCTGGAAATACTTCTGCTTTGGGCCTTAGTGCCTCAAAAAAAAAAAAAAGAAAAGAAAAGAAAGAAAGAAAGAAAAAAGAAAAACAGATCTACTGGAATCAGTGTATCAGTCCTGGTTGGGTGGTCCTGTGTTTGCAGTAAGAAAGTGTCAATGTGCCAGCAAGCGGGCGAGTAAAAGGAAAGAATGTCAAGGTCGTCAACTATTGTGGCTGTAGTATACTAGCCTGTGTAGGCAGTAGCACGGCAGGGATCATCAGTGAGGTCTTTTTGATACCCCTGCCTCAGTGACCAAATGACCAGGCCAGAAATACATCAGCTAGGAGCAGGCGCTGTGTAAAGCTGGAAAGATCTTCATTGCTCTCTACCTGAAGTGAGATACCTTAATTTTGTGCTACTATCTTATTGCCACACAAGAGACTGTACATGGATAAGTATTCACTCTGTTTTGAATAGCTTCGTAAAATGCCACTGACTTCTGCCTTCTGGGACTCACTTTGACTATATACGCGGGCACTCCCTTATCTGCCCCCTTTCTGTGCACCCACAGGGTGGGGAACAAATAAACTCTCTCTGTTGAAATTAATCTTTGTGTTGGACTTGATCCTGCTCCTTTCCATGCAGCTGAATAAAGGTGTTCTGCATTTCTTTTCCTCGTGTGTGAGCCATGCAGACTGGCTGAGATCACTTTTCCCAAACAGTCACAGAAACTCTCCATGAAGGAGGTGAGAGACAAGAGTAGCTAGTAACGCATATGCAGCCCTAACCTCCCTGCCTCGGCCGGCATGGGTATGGCTGCGTTATGCGATGTGGGAACAGGCACAGGGCAGGGACTAAAGCTGGCCTCCCCTTCAGTATATCTGTGCTCAAGTGTTTTCTGTCTGCATTAACCAACAGTGCAGGACCCACCTGTGCGAGGCAGTGACAGTGAACGCTGGGCGTTTACTTGCACCTGAGGCACAGGTGCCTCCTGACGTGGGCGAGCTCTGCAGTGCCACTTAGCTCAGGCAATGGCCCACTGCGCTGTGCAGCACAGCACGTTAGTCTGCGCTACCCTGCAGCACAGCACTCCGCCCTGCAGCCCAGTCTTTAATCCGGAGCAGCAGGGGAGAGAGGACACTGCCCACACATGCGTAGGAGGCATAAGGAATTGCATAGCCTTCTCTTGCATCAATTGTTTCTGTTGCAATTGCGATATGTAATTTAATGCATGCAATGGATTCTGTAATGTGGCACGCTGTCACTTCTACAGCAACACACTTTTCCCAAACTGTTACCAAAAAGGAGAAAGTGATAGGTGGTTCACATGGTAATTTAGATTCCATGAGAACCACGAAAGGAGATTTTTTTAAATAATTGATGAAATTGCAGAAGATAGGCTCTAATTGTTTAAAAAAATTATTTTTAAAATTGCCCTGCAGAATACTTTCAGCTTGAGTATGTAATCTGAAGTTGTAACACTATGGGCTTGTAAACTGTAGGTAAACAAAGCTTTATTCTTTACTTGGTATATACTCAGAGCAAAAGCATTTTACTTAACACAGACACATACATGATGTAAACAGGGTCCATCTGGGACTGGAGAGGCAGGCTGGGAATGGAAACAAGTACAGATGAAATATTTTAATTCTGTAAAAACATTAAGTAACCTCATACTTGCCCTTTTCTTTCATTGCTGTTGTATGGTATATTATGGAAAGGGAAAAAGGGTAGTTGTGCTTTGGTACAGTATTCTTATTGTCTGAGTACACAATTTATAAATAGGACTGTTACAGGAATACTTGTAAACAAAGAAAAGTTCTAGGTGACTAACTTAGGTAAATAACAAATGCAATGTAATACCACAAGGATCCCATGCCCTTTCCAACGTCACATTTGTCAGACTGTTTAATGTTTCTTATTATTCCCATTTATAGTGACATGTTCTGACTCTTTCATACACTGCCACTTAATCCCTTAATCCGGGCCCTTCTTTGGTATCTGGGCAGAAAGGCCTTCACTTTTATTAGAAGGAAATAATGTTCTTCCCAGTCAAGTCACTGAGTGGAGGATCCATCTGACTTACTTAACACAAACAGCTACATCTGTTACATCTGTGCTCTTCTACAGTCAAGGGAGAAAAAACATATCAGATAGAAATCAGTTCAGACTTCTGGTGTGGACACTTAAATCCCAGTGTAGCTTTAAGGATAGCTAACTATGTTAAACAAATCTGTTTTAACCACTCAGGCCAATTTAAGTTTGTCAGCAAGTTTGTAAAGGTGTTAAAACAATCAAACTATGTCAGGATAGAAAAAAATTCCTCAGATTGAGATATTTTTATATTAGTATATGGTCACTTAAATTGGTACATTTTTGGTGTGTAGATTCTCCTTGAAGCTCATCGTGTGTTGGGCTGTAAAGCTATTTGCCCTTCAATCACATTGGACACTGAGAAGCTTTTTACTATAAAAAGAACTATTTTTTTCTGTAAAAGCCATGTCCTACTAATAATGATAAAAAACAAACAGAAGTGTATTTCTCTAGTACCGAGGGCTACCTGTTGGCAAAAGCCATCCTTTATAATACTATGCTTTTAATACAATCTAAATGTTTTGCTCCCACACTTTGTTTATATAATAATTTCTCTGAGGACAAAGTGACCCAAATCTTTCCATACAGGCATTTCTCTGGCCTGCATTATCATCAGATCTTTCCTTATATTTTTTCTGCTTCTCTTTTGACTTCACTCATATATCTGATCCACCTCTTCCAAGCACTTATGAGCTACCAGTACAGTTCAGAGTCACAAATAATCTCACATCTTGCTGGATGCCAGTGTTTTGGGGGGAGGCTGTTCTTGCTTCAGTCACCTGATCCTATAAGGGAATGTGAGTATTTCTTACACTTCTACACATTAAAAGCTGAATATTACACTCACTAATTTCAGTGGCTGTCCAAACCACAAGAAAAGAAATATATCTCTATGTTTTCCCATTTTTAATAGGAAGCATGTGAAAACTGTTACCTGTACTTCTTTAACCTGTTTGCTTTTATAGTTATTCTTACAGAGATGTTGTACTTCGGTAACTTTTCCTGGAAATGGCTTGTGATGACTGTAAGGGTGAGTTCTGGCCACACAGGGAGTATAAGTTGACCGAAAATTAGTTTGGCTTTGGCAATGATGAAGGTTTCCTGCATATTGGGCTGCTGTAGCAGATGCATAGACAGCAGGTTGAGGGAAGTGATTATCCCCTCATGAGGCTGCATCTGGAATACTGTGTTCGGTTTCCCTTCCCCATTTGAGAGAGGTTAACAGAGTGGAGAGAATCCATCAAAGGGACACCAAAATGATTAGAGCTGGAGCACATGCCATATGAGGAGAGGAAGAGGAAGCTGGGTTTGTTCAGCCCGGAGACAAGAAGGCTAACGAAGGATCTAATTTCAGCTACCAAAAGGGGTCATGGAGAAAATGAAGTCAGGCTCTTCTTAGAAATACACAGTGAAAGGACATGTGCAATAGTCACAAGCTGCGGCAAAGGAAATTTCAGCTAGTTACAAAGAAAAGAACAATCACCAGGAAGGTGGTCAAGCATTGGCAAGGTGCCTAGAAAAGTTGTGGAATATCCATCCTTGGAGATATTTAAAACTCAACTGGGCAAGTCCCTGAGCAGTCTTACCTAGCTTTGAAGTTAGCGCTGCTTTGAGCAGGGAGTCAGACTAGATGACCTCCCTAGGTCACTTCCAGTCTGAATTATTCTATGATTCTAAGCACCACAAGATCTGGCAGACATAGTGAAATCTCTATGAGAAAAGCTTGAAGCAGGAGAAAACACAGCACTAATATATGCAAATAAAGAAGAAAAGAAACTTCTTGCAATTTGACAATACTCTATTTAACTTTGTGGCTTTTTTTTTTCATCATTAAGCATGTCCAGCAGATAGCAGTTCATTTACTTCACCCTCTTACCTGTATCTTAAACCCTGGTGATGGAGATAAAATTCATGGAGTTTTATCACTGTATGTAGAAGCTTTTCACCAGAGACTAAGGACAGTGTCTCTCACCAAGCCAGTTTGAGAACTCCCTATACAGCTTCAAAATTTGAGCTCACTAGGTTATGATAATCTCCCAAGGAGATGGTTTATGCAAAAGAAATTCCCTTTTCACTTGCAGGGGATGAGGACAGATCTTTTTTCTTCTTAGTCTTCTGCCAAGCAGCTTACTTTTAGTCTTTCATTTGAACTCTTTTTTTTTTTTTACTTTGATATCTGATTTGCTTTTATTTTTCATAAGGCACTTTATTTTACTTTTAATTGATATATTTAAAAACATGTGAGTTTAGTGACACTTTCTGTTATCCTGGCTGAACTTATTATTATTTAATGCAATGTAGAGATCAGAGGCTTAGAAATCCTTTACTTCCTTTCAATTATCTCTGATCCTCTTGTTATCAGTTTGAATCAATTTTATCAATTTTATACTAAAAATGAACAGTGCAGCAATACACCTCAGAGATGAATGTAATTATTAAAAAAAATGAATAATGTTGACATTTTTACCTATTAAATCCTAGTGCATCCCATTGAAACCCTATCCTAACTAGTATTTAATATAACCAACAAGGAGCTCTATATTTTGCTTACTTTAAAAACTTCTAAATATTTAGGTATAGTCATGGAGCCAGCTAGCCTAGAATCCTGAAAATTTAATGGCTGTTTACCCCTGAAAAATCATTTTAAAAAGAAAATGATTATCATCTTTTGTTTCTTTCCCATTTAGTCTTTCCCCAAACTTTGATCAGTGCAGCAATTTTACTGCCTTTTAGAGCATATATTACTATAAATTTTGCTCTCTTACATTTATATGCTATTTTCGTTCTCCAGAGACCCCAGAGTAGGTGCTGCCTTGGTAGTCTTGCCTACAGCAACCTTTCTGAGAGGGAATAGGACTGCGGTAGCTGTGAACTCCCCTGCAGCCAGTATCAATCAACAATTCCAAGGTTAGCACCAAGCGGCTGTGCAAGCGTGTAAACAGACCTCGCAGGTTTTATTGCTGAAAAATGCTGAGATTTTTCAGGGAGTGGTAGAAGTTGCACATCTTTTGGAAAGTTTCTGCACTTTTAAAAAGCCCTGTAGAAATATGAGTTTTTAAACTCAGTAATCTGCCCTCAGGTACAATAAAAACCCACCCTAAAACACTGCTATTTGGTTTGTGGGTGTAGAACATTTGTTAATAGGTACCTGAACGATTTAAAAATGATATAAGACAAAAGAAAAAACAGCATTTGACTTGCTTGTTCAGAGAGTTAAATTTCACATAGTTCCAGTGCAGTCTCTATAGAAGGGGTAATCATGAATTACTTAGAGATTAAGATTTGGGAAAAGAAACAAAGTAAAATCATCAGGAAGCCTTCCACATGTTTCCTTCCCTTACTGGCCTTTGCTACCTGCAGACTGTGAGGGTCAAAATGAGCTATAGCTTGATACTGTTTAAATGCTACAACAGGAAGAGAGAAATATTCTGATTTCAGAAACTACAACTTTCTAGTGCTTCCT
Source organism: Apteryx rowi (assembly GCF_003343035.1). Classification (NCBI taxonomy): domain Eukaryota; kingdom Metazoa; phylum Chordata; class Aves; order Apterygiformes; family Apterygidae; genus Apteryx; species Apteryx rowi. Next base: position 741,741 of record NW_020449952.1, read on the forward strand.
AATTTTTCAACACCATCTTCTATGCTAATTACAACTCTCTCTTTCAAGATCATCTATATTTCATCATGTCTCCTACATGCTGTTGCTTGGCAGCTAGGTACTTAATAACAGTACAGGGTACGGAGAGGTTGTGGAGTCTCCTTCTCCGGAGATATTCAAAACCCGCCTGGACGCAATCCTGTGCAATGTGCTCTAGGTGACCCTACTTGAGCAGGGGGGTTGGACTAGATGATCTCCAGAGGTCCCTTCCAACCTCAACCATTCTGTGATTCTGTATGAGAAAGCAGAGATATTTTCCTCTTGGCAGTCATGAACAAACCTTTTCTAGGACACAGGTGCTTTCCTTCAAAGACTCCTAAACCTTTCTCAGGGGAGATGGGAGAGTGTTCATGTTACAGAATTTACTTTTAGAAATACATAATTGCTGTTATATGCTGAATGTGTTTATATGCATGGACATATTATTTTCTGAGGAGCTGAGGAAAGGGGGGAGACATAAATAAACATGACAAAAAACAGTTAAAATTATCAAGAAACTAGATCCCTAAAGGTATGCGAGTCTTTCCATTTTCTGACTAAGAATTGATGTAAAAATACTGTTCACAGCAAATGTTTGTTGTACTCTCAGTGAAGTCAATTCTCTCGTTTAAGCCATAATATTGCTCAAGCTCAAAGTTAGGACTATATTATCACTGCAATTATAAAACCTTCTTATATCACCTTCATTTTGCAGTACATATACAACAGGATTTCTAACTTTCTGAGACAGGGATTAGGTTTTGTTATCTTGCTGTCTTTTAGGTAAAATTAATAAACAGTGATAGCCACAGATTGTTTGAGACAGCTTACAGTTCTGCAGGCAGAAACTGAAATGTTTATGAATATAATCCTGGAACCAGTAATTATGTAAATTTATGTTTTTTAAATGGCAATCCACCTGCAAGATGCCCAGTCTCCAGTGGAGATAGTTTGCTTCTTAAACAAAAAAAAAGCCTACATACATTTTTCTTATGTTTTAGAGATTCATCTCCTGGCTTCAAAGGTTGCAAAACAAGATGGCATACTGTGACACAGCATGGGAGAAAAGAAAATAATGCGTCAGCAATGAGAAATAAAACAGCTCTGAAACTTGCTATCTCTGTAAAGATAATGCACATCCAGGGAAAATATATTGCACTGATCTTCTCCAATTGCTTCAGGACTTCCCAGGAAGAACTTATTTTTCTTATTATTTTCTTTGCCATTTCTTTTCACATTCATCAGTAGAGGAGCTACCTACATTATTGCATCAAGCATAGGGCAGAATAGATTCCCTATAGCAAAACTATAGCAATTAGAGATAAAACGCCCTATGCAATCAGTGATCTCTGCTGATGCAGGATTACTTAATGATTTCTTCTGTGCTATTCTTCCATATTTTATCCAGTCTAATCTTAAATTACTATCCAAAAGGGGTTCCAAATATTAGTCTTTTCAAACAAAAGCATGTTCCTTGAGAGATCATTTTAAAGATATTTTCCTGATTTTTTCCTCTGAATTTACCCTGAACATATCATTTCTTTATTTCAATTAAAGTCTTTTAATTCAGAAATACATTTTTTGCAGTGAAAAAAGAAGAACTTTTAGCTATAATAATACATCAGTAATGTGAAACAAAAGAGCTCTGAAAGAGCTTCCTTTCCCAGGAAAGATGGTGTGCATTTAAACTAGTTCAAATACATTTAAGTAGTATTTCATTGATAGATAAGTAAAATGACAAAAATTTTAAAAACATTTCTTTCTTTGCTTAAATGTTGTGTTTGGGTAATTTAATGGGCAAATGTGAAAAAAAAAAGAAAATTAAATTAGGCTACTATATTACAATAATAGGACTAAGCTGCAAAAGGAATTACAAATATTTCATTCCACAGCAACAGCAGAGAAATGAGAATAAAATAGTATCAAAATAACATAGTAATACATTTTAACTGCACATTATAAAGAACTTTCAAAACATATAGTGAAATTTCTTATTAAGAAGGAAGGAAGGGAAGGGAAGGGAAGTTTCAGACTAGTAAAGAACACATAATTCCTGTTCATATCTTAGTCTTTCAGATGGTCTTCTACACATACGTTTGTTCATAATGAATCATAGTTAAAAATTTAGTGCCTACAGAGCAGTTATGCTGAGTAAAATGTAAGCAACAGCTTCGCATTTCTTATCAGAAAAGCAGACTAATATATCAATCCTGACAAATTTCTTGTACTTTTCGATGGAAAAAAATGGCTTTCAGTTCATTTTGGCATTTCTATTTTTTTAACAGATTGTATTGCCATTACTTAGTGGCAAACCTTCTTGAGCAATTTGAGTGGATAAATTTTCCAGTGAATCTGCTTTTGTTTTAATTTAATAATCTATTTGATTGGACTTTTTGTGAGTGTTATGTGTGTGTAAGTGTGTTTGTTATTGGAAAATATCTTGCAAATCATCTGTTTAAACAAACTTCAACTCATGATTTATCAGTAAGCTATTCATAGAAATATTCAGTTGATTTTTCTGTTACTGGTCTCTAGTCATATGACATTGTTCCTCTGCCTTGATTTTTTAATTTGCATGATTGCATAGAGGAAATCCATTTTGTTTGAAACAAAACTAATTTAGATCCCAATTTAAGTTTCATCAAATGTAATTTCTTCATTAAATTAATCACAGCTACAGTCCTGAAATTAACTTCCTGTAGACACTCCTATTGTCAAATTTGGCTAAAAATGACTAAGGAAGTTGCAAACAATGGGGGATCATAGTATGATTAGGAAATCAAAAAAATAACCATTTATTTCTTAATGCCATTACACATTCCCTTTTATTTAGTTGTTTGTTTACATATCTTCCTAAAGGATATCCCTATTCTGTGGATAATCAGAATTTCTTAGTTTAACAGGAGAAAACTTCTTGTCACTCTTGGGAATTACATGGATAATTTAAATGGTTTTTTTTAGTGCTGTTTCGTCAGGAATTCTTCCTCCATCATACTCTTCAGAGTTGAGCGCTCATGCTTGCAGTTCATGGCAAAGTTGTCAACATTACCTGCTCCTACCTCTGTTGCGTAGTAGGAATATTGCTGAATGTGACCCTTACACTTCCCACAGGCAGTCAGAGAACTGGAAATGGGTAAATCAAAGTTTTATAAAATAATAAAGTCAGGCAGTAGCAAATAAACAGCCTGTCTGCACAGCAGAAGGGCAGTTTATTTTAGTGGTTTTCAGACATGAAAGTGAGTTTCTGTGACAGACCATACATGTAATACCAGCAGGTAGAAAGAAGGTAATGGGAACCCAAAGATTGCCTTGTTCCAAGGATGTTTCAAGTATAAAGAAATAGTGAGTGCAAATGTTACTCTGCCACACAAAAATGACAGGTAAGGAAGCACACAACCAAAACCAGACGTATCTCATGGTGGGAGGGCTGGTGTCTATTGTGTGTTAGTGGGTTTTTCAGCCCACTAGCTGTTAAAATGTGTATTAAAAGATTAAGCATCTTTCACTGTCTTCTTTGTTTGGGATAATAAACCTCATTTCAGTTACACAGAAAATAACAGGTAAAAGAAATCAAACTGCCCTTTTTCACTTGGAAGTAACTATATCAGGTAAAATAAAAAGGTTTCAGCTCAGCCAAGTTTAAAGTATAGGCCCAATTAAAGCTTTTACATTATTATTTTAATATTCCAGAAACTTTATAAACCTTTTGCAGGTATTTAACTGTCTTGCTAAGTCTCAAATACAATTATTGCAGCATTGAGATAGTGCTTTAATAGCAAGGTATGGAGTTGTATGCTAAATATAGGCCCTTACCTGAGGTTAGTATACTACATGTCTATTTTGATGGAACAAGAGAGTTCATGGGAGTTTTATTCCTTGTGAGTTTATCTGCTAAAAGAGATAGAGTAATAACTATTATATAGCTGTACATGGTAGGTTATATATATGATTATGTGCTCTACCAGCCATCCAAGTGCAGCTGGAGCATAAACGGGCAGGAGCAGAAATCCATTCATATTGCTGTGGGTTTGGATGGTTAATACAGAGTTGAGCATACTGTAAATCTACCCCAATTTCCTGCCTACCTAATTCAAAAATGGCTTACAAACCTTGAATTGCTATAAATACCAAAGATAGTTTGATTATTTAGAGTATAAACAGGGAAAATACATCTAGAAACAAAACAGAAATGTCAAATATAGGCCAAATATAAGGAATTATTTCCTGACCTTGATGATCTTTCAGAATGCTTTTTCTGAGGAAAGCAGTAAGGACTCCTGGTGTGGAACTTTTAAAATGCAAAAGGACAAAACATGTGGAAAAAACTGTCTAAGACAGTCTTGCATTGTCAGTGAGAAAGACAAATGGGTCTCAGTGGGTTTCTTGCCACTGATTTGTATTTTCCATGTCTAAATTCTAGAATCTTTTCTAAAGAACAGTAAGAGAATTGCCACCAAGTGAAAAAATTATAGAAGTGGAAACTATGTGAACTACTGTCTTTCTTAGGAATGGAGTATGATATTTGGTACCAAGTAATTCAAATAATCAATAAAGGAAATCAGTCTCTCCTTGGAAAGATGAGAGATTTTTGTATCAATTCCAGTAAAAAAATGCAAATTTCACAATTCAAAAGAAATTTCACAAGAAATCAGTGATTGGTAGAGGTGGACACGTGGATACTATTTCCACCACTTTCTCATTATTCTCAAATCATTATCATTTAATCCCTCTGTTCTACCTAAGTGTGAATGTTCCCATTGAGCACATTCCAGCGAGACTTCCTTGAATTTTTAAGCAATATTTAAAAAGGTGTTAAAAAATGCTGTTGTTCTTGTGCTCATTCCCATCGTTTAAAAATGACAGATCTCTAGTGCTCCCTTATGCCTGCTATGACAATAAAATAAAATTAATCTGGAGATAATAGCAAGGAAACAGATCTGGAGTGAGGGAAGCTGAAGAATGTCCTTCTGTCCATGATTTTATTATTTTGTAACAGAAATGTTTTTTGTTTAAAGAAATGGAAAGAGAAAGATTCTCACATTTGGAAAAACTCTTTTCTTTGAGGCATCTGGATATTTAAATATTCATCAGAATCTCTTACCTACAGCCCTGTGTTCTTGTTCAGCCTTGTCAGTGGTCACGAAAGGTCAAAAATTTGTGGTCAGAAATTCAGCTATGCATTGTCTACATCTGACAGTAGTTGCTATAGCAAAGTGTAATTTTTTTCTTTCTTTGTGAATACTACTGAAAGACCCTAAAGGAAAATTTGGCAGGAGAGAATACTTTTTCCCAGGGTCCTATAACTAGCTAGAGATGTAGCTGATTCACCAATTAATTCAGAATACCAGGAGTTCAGCATTCCTCTTCAGGTTTCCCCTTTAGACCTTACTCAAAACCTGAAGACAATTCAATGGAGGCAGAGATGACAAAGAAGGCAACTTCTTGTTTTGCTTTTGGGATTAAAAATATCTATTATCAAAATGAAAGATTTGTTGTTATAAATTAAGGCTTTTAACACTGGGGGGGGAGAGTCAGTAAAATAGGAAATTATATCTCTTGCACCTATAAGAACAGCTGTAGTCAAGATAATAGAACAGAAAATTACTAAATATTTACACATATATAAATTAAATATAAATATATAGAATAGACTATATACCATATTATAATATATAAAAATATATCATTATATGGTGTATAATTAAATAATATGTATTTGTGTATAATTATATATATATAGAATGTTATATGTATACATTTTATGTTATTACATGCTAAAGAACAAGCATTATGTGCTCTAATTCTCTTCTTATAGGTCATACTTAAGGAATGTGACTATAATCTGTCTCTGTGGGATCCATAAATAAGGTGATACAAATGGTGATGTACCAGAACTCTGGATCATAGATCATGCAAATGGGAGTCCTAGACACCTAGCATATACCAAGCATATGACCTTATGTGGAATATCAATTCTGCCCTTTGATATGACAGTCAAGAAGACGTGCCGCTGGCCTGTAGGGGTTCAGGCATGTGTCGCATTATTATTGCAAGCCAGAGAACTTTCTTGGCTCGCAGTATGGCACAAAGATTGGGCTTCTCAAGCTCCAGCCAGACTGTGTCGCTTGCTTTCATGGACAAGAGTCCACTGGTGAAATGACACGGTGAGCAGGGCACTGCTAAATGCACCCACTTTTAGGGAATGGCACCTTCCAAGAACCTTAACATTATGCAGTCACAGTGAGGCCATTCTGAACTCATATGCAGTAAAGATAAAAGCTTATATTTGCTAAGCCGAAATAGGTTAAAGAGCAAAGAAAGCATGTAAAGACATAGGCATCCCAATAGGAAACAAACAGATCTGTTTCAATTAGCATTTAAATTAGGTATAAAATCTTCTTTTACCCTCTGTGATTCAGCTTATAGGCAAGAAGACAGTTTTCAAACTGAGGGATCCTGGTTCTCACAAGATTCTTACACCCTCACGTGAAACACTACAGATTCCTCAGGCCTCTCTTTGGGATTTGCTCAAATTGAGAACACTTCTTCCTCTTCCCCACTAAGGGGCTTTTTAGCATACAGTTTCATATTATGCTTAATCAGATCTCATTGGAGTTTGTGACAAAAAAGATGGGGCTTTCTTCTTTTTTCTGACCCTGACTATGGGTTTCTGCCCATCCCTCACAATGGACTGGGCCCTGCAGTGTGTCTTTTACTCAAATAGCACGAAGGAATTTCTCTTAAGGTCAACTTCCACTTCTGTGGCAGGTTGGATGCAGGATTTCCAGCACAGGAGTGGACACTGCCTGTCTCTGGAAGGCGTTGTGCTTTGATAGCTCAAGAAGATAAAATTAATACTGTCCTTGACTGGTAATTTTATCATGGATTATCTTGACGTTATTTTGCATGCATTGTAATATCATCTAGTTTAACCTTACTTTTATAGAAACTGACTGCATGAATGTCAGATGGGCAAACAAGAAGAAGGATAACATTAGTTCAATAGACTGCATTTGTCTGAATTCAGTAGTGGATCTAGGAGTTGGCCAGTGTACAACATAAAGTACAGAGCATGGGGTAAATGGATAAGAAAGTCAACTAAAGTGCACAGAAAGGACAAAACCACTTCTTTGTTCCCCCTTTTTTAAAGAGAATCCTGTCTGATTTGACTTATACAGATAAAAAATATCACTGGATATGTAACATTGTTTGCAAAACTTTGCAGGTGGTTGAAATGTTTTTCCCCATTAAAACAAGTTGTGCTCTAAATCTAAAGGCAAATGCCTTGCTTGGTAGAAAGCTTTAACACTTTGGCAACTCTTTAGGTTTTCTGAGTCCTGCAAAAACATTAACATAACACTCCTGTGAAGCAGGCAAATATTATTATCCTCCTTTTATACACGGGCAACTTGTGAGACAGAGACTGCGACTTGCCCAGGCCAAAGACCACACAGCAAGCTGATGGAAGAGCCAGCACTGGGATCCAAGCATTCCTGGATCTCAGCCTAGTGCACAATCCACTAGACAGTCAGCCTGTCTGCAGCACTTTGCAATTGCTGCATGAAGGTACCCAGTTTTTGCCTCATGAATATCTGACTGTGAAAAATTATGTTTTTTGCAAGTATTTATGAGATTGCTCCAGGGCAAAAATTTACTATTACTGCTGGAAAATACAGATTACTCCAGCAAAAAAAAAGGGGGGGAGGGATACATTTTGGAATAAAATTATAAACCAACTGTCTTACAGTCAAATATTCAGTAAAAATATAAAATAAAAATTCCAGTCAAAACTGTCTTTCAGTTTCACTGAGTCAATAAAAACTGTGAAGGACTTATTTTGCTGTTGTCATCTGTAACGGCGGATTTTCATGTTTCAATACAAAATAATTAATGTGTGTGATCCTGATTCACATGACAAGTTCAGTTCAGGAAACTGAGGTACTGAATGAGTGGTTGCAAACAAGGAAAAGCTTTGTGGCTGCCTCTACAAAATGCAGCTGCTGTCTGAGGAACAGGGACAACCCAGACCTCAATGTGGGAGGCAGGGAACTGTATAGCTACTTTATAGTAACACTGTCGCATGACTAGAAGCACCTATACTTGTGCTGTAGGAGCTTTACTTATAGGAGGGGGTCCTGACTCCTTGCCGATGGGCTCCCTCCAGGACCCTCTAACAACTATGTTAGAGCATTACTTTTGCACCAGTTTAGGAGGAGATATTGCTCTGTGAATAATTAATGCCAATTTTGTTCTCATTTTCCTGCTTTATCAGTAGTGGTTCCCTGTAATCCAGTTCTGGCTGAGCTTGAGAAAATAATGTCAGGTGTCACTTTGAATCCCATACCTAATAAAAGGCCAATTCCATGTAACATGTGAATCCAGTTTTAGGAGATCTGCCTGTGAAATAAGAACTGTTATTTGCTGCAGCTCTGGTCTCACAGGCGTTCACTGCCAGGGCTAGCCTGTGAAAGGGAGAGAAGACTGCCTGGGCCTTGAGGAGGAGCAAATAAATGGTGTTCACTGTGAAGAAAAACATGAACTTTATTGAATTAGGGAGAAAAGGTGGACCCTCCACCTAGCCCATAACTCTTTTTGGGAGTGTTTCCCTAGATAGATGCAGAAGGAAAGCACACCTTCCAACTCTCCTTCAAAAGGCTTTAATAAATAGTGCTTCATTACATTGGCATCTTACCTCCAGATGATACAGATAGTGCTGTATAGCCTGCAGTGTGATTTTAAACACCTAGATACAAATCCCTGTCTTAGTAACATGCTGTAAACTCTACTGAACTTGCTTTTTTCTTTTTCCTGTGATTCTCTCATCCTCTTCCTCATTTCTGTTGAATCTTACTTTCTAACAGACTACTTGGTTTTTGCTCTACACTGTGGTTACACCTACATAAGGGAATTAAATAGAGCCAGAGCACTGGCCTGTTACTGTCCACATGTTCCCTGGCACAGTTTTGACCTCTGAACACTATCCTAGTCATTTCCAGGCGTGGTCCAGGGAATACATCAGGACGCTCTTCAAAAGACAGTAGGGACTGAGAGGGGAAGGGGGAGAAGTTTAACTGTAGGAATACAAGCCATGCCACTTGCACTTGGGGACAGGGCTCTCATCTGTTTTGTTCATTAGTACAGAAATAATGTGTGTGACTGACATTTGTCACCCATTCTCTGTTCTCTCAGCAGTCTTTGAGAAGAAAAGCAGACCTCAGCAAGGCCTTTGTTTCAGAACATTTGTGTGGGGGGTTATTTGGAATTTTTATTGTATTTTGTTTCAATATAGGCATTTAATGTTGATGTGTTTCTATAAGTTAGAAGAATCAAAGATTTAGGCCTTACACAATAAAAGGCAATGCAGTTTATGACAGTCCTAAGTCCCTGGGGGTGGTCATTTCACAGTCTTAGGCCAATCCTGAGAAAGCTCCAGGTCCTGCACAATTTTGCATTATGCTTTGGTAGAATGGTCTCTTGCCCTTGAGCAAGGCATATGTTGTAAGAGTCTTCTCAGTGGTTAGAAAATCCTTTAAATAACTTGTGCCAAGGACATGAAGAACCATGAGGATCAGGGCTGAGATGCTGTACTCTTAAGGAATGACTGGTCTTTTCATATAATATCTAAAATAGGGCTCTAAGGAATATTAGGCAAATCTTGCATTAACTCTGCTGATACTGAGTCAGAGAAAGATCAGAAAGTTTTCTAAAATGGATACAAATTGATTTAAAACATTACCTGTATGATGAGGATTCCTCCTGAAGTAAGGATGACTGGAACCACGAAACACTTGGTGATTAATGGTGTAATGTAATGAGGGAGTGAGGCGCTGAGCAGCCATTCTTGTTGTGGTCACCTAGATGTGGTGTTCTGAGAGCAGCAGCCAAAGTCCATGGTTCTGCATGCTGCCTGGTTACCAAGAAAAAGAAATAATTGTATAAACACTATAGATGTTAGACTCCTCCCTTTGAGTGAAGTCAGTGATTTAGATAATTTAAAAATAATTCAACATCTGTGAGCCTGCACATCTCTGCTCTCTGACAGACTGGGAATATTTTATTTTTATATGTTTCCAATTGATATGAACAGAGATGAGAGACAAAGAAAAAGAAAGAAAACTCAGATCATCCATTGTTCATTTTCCAGTGTGGCCATGCTTCAAACAATCGGAAGCTCAGCCTGTATTTATGAATCCTATTTGAAAACACTAACTCTACTGCAAGAAGATAGATTTCACCAAATGCCACATCCAGACATTCAGACAAAGGTCTTTCTGACAATTTATCTAGTAAAGGGGCAATGGCATTTCCTGGCATAAACAACACTCAGAAGCATTTAAGAAAGTAATTTTTTTAAAGCCATACATACACTGCTGACTTTTCAGAAAGGTTAGAACTTTATGAGATTCAGAATCAAAAACTGATGTGACCTACATAAAAGAATCACTCTGATTTCTTAATTAAACCAAGCTGTAACTGCGCACTCAGTTAACAGCCGCCAAAGAAATTATCCAATAAATCTTCTGACTGTCCTCCAAGAATGTGGAGTGGAAGGCGGTGATGAAGAGGACGGTGGTGAGGAAGAACAAAATTGGAATGTTCCATGTTATCCTCTTTATGTTCCCTTGCAGAGTGTCAGCCAAAGAAGAGAAATGACCACATGCATAGCACTAGGATGTAGGATGGGGAAAGAGCACAAATGTTTTAACAGCTGCTTTTTTTTTCTTTTTCTTTACCTAGTTTGCTTCAGGATCTGATTTCTTTCTGAACGGGTGGGCTCAGTGCCTGCCAGGAGCTCAGCAGGGAATGTTTACTCTGAGATACACAGAGATGTTTCCCTTTCTTCTCTTCTCTCTCTCTTTTTTTTTTTTTTTTAAGGCAAAGGGAGGGTGGGGGAATTCTCTCAAGAAAGGTTCTTATAAAACAAACATACCTTACAAAAATGTGTTAATTTGAAAGTCCCTTTTCTGTCTTACGAAAAATCTGTATGAAAAATAAACCAAGGAAAACTGCATCACACATTACTGCTGGATAGCTGTCTCCTCTGTCTGCTGGACCAGCCTTTGCAAAATGCTTGTCATTTGCAGTGTCTCAGGCAAGAACTTTAACTGCACTGTGGATTTCCTGTGATTTCAGCCTTTGGTTGCCATCCACTGTATCACTGCCAGTGTCTAGCAGAGGCAGACAAAGCTGCTCTAAGCTGTGGTTTGCACCAGTACAACTTACTCCAGTTCCATACGGATTTCTGTTATTAAAACCAGTTAACTCAATAAACAACAGATGCAGCTGCACTTATGGTGAATTCACTGAATGGCTGAAATCTCCCATGCCAGACAAAGTCTAAAACACTGAATATGGTTCATCAGAGATATTAAAAAATGCCAAAGAGCCTGACAATTTTCGTTTTCTTCCCTTCATCCCATAAGCAGAGCTTCACTCTTATATTTGAGAGGTTTTAAGCCAGGGGATACAAACACAGCACACAGAGAACAAATACGTTCAAGTCATTGGTGATAAATGAACAGCGTGATGAGGACAATGTCCTTCTTTCTTTCCCCCAGTCTCTGCACATGCCCACTGTTCACAGCTGCATAGGAGAACAAAAATACTTTCTAAAGACAAAAATAGGATTGTCAGTTTAATGTAGCTACCAAAGACAGCATGTCAGGAGCAAAGCAAACAAACAAAAAACAAAACCCAAACAGCAAGAAAACCTGGCTGAGAATAAGATGTATTGGCTTGGGTGGTGATTTTAGCGTAATTTTGTCTTGTCACTTTGAGACAGCAGCACTACACGCTCATGTGTGGTCCCAGCATTTGAGGTGTGGTCAGATCTTGAGCTCTGGGAGGGGGTTTTTGGAACACAGTCCTTCTAACTTTGTTAAGCAGCCAGCATTTCATCCCTCAAGAAATATTATGAACTCCTGGTATTTACTGCTCTCAGTTTCTGCCAGTCCTCACTGCAGCCATCAATATAAAACAATTACGTTTGCAGTGCCCTATTTTTCAGGCATGAAGTCAAATCTCTTCCTGGTTTATTGAATGATAGGTCTCTGGTGACAAGGGTTTTTTTCTTTTTTTCCTCCTGTTTGTCTCCTGGTGGGAATATAAAGGGAAATCTCTTTTCTTTTTTCCTTGGTGACACTTCAAGTCTAAACTATCTTTAGAAAATTTGTTTTGGTTTAGTCATCTGCTTACACGGACCCATTTGCCTGACTTCTACTGGATGAAATTTGAGAAATGGTAATCTGAGTAAACTCATGACTTGCTTCTTGGAAGTTACTACCAAAAGGGAAGAGGGAACAAAAGGGACACCAGTTCTTTGACAACTGCACCAACTTCCTCACTTCCATATGCTCTAATCAGTGTTGGCTTTGATCTAAAAAGCTCTTAGATGTTGCCAATCAGGGTTTTGGAGAGGTGTCCATTCAGCCTGTGAACTAAAGCAAGTACAGTGTAGTAGACTTTCATCACCATGGGAGTGTTATTCAAGCCTCCACTTCCCTAGGTAACAAACCCAGTTTCTTACCATGTAGGCTGATGTTTCAGTCAATGTAGCCAGACTTAAATTCAGGCTTCTGCCACAAAGGGCAGTCATTTCTGTTCTACCACTCCTGCCCTTCTTGTATCCGTAATTGTGACTGGGAAGCTGTGTAACCGTTAAACCATTAGGCCTCGAAATCCCTAGTGTGTACATACAGGAGGAGGTGGCAATGTGCCTCCAGGGCTGGGGACTGAACTGCTTTTTTGGATGGCAACATTGTGTTGGATTAGAATCATGGAATCAAAGAATGATTGAAGTTGTAAGGCGCCTCAGGAGGTCATGCAGTCCAACTCCCTGCTCAAAGCAGTATTCAAAGTTACATGAGTAACTGGAATTTCCTGTGTTGTAAATTGTATCCATTGCCTCTTGTCATATCACTGTGCACCTCCAAGAAGAGTCTGGGCCCACCCTCTCCATACCTCCCCATTAGACGATTGAAAATAACAGTTCCCCTCAGAGGGCACACTGCTCACTCATGTTTAACTTGGTGTTCACAAGAACCCCCAGGATCCTTTCCACAGAGCTGCCTTCTGGCCAGTCAGAGCCCAGCTTGTATTGCTGCACAGGGTTATTCCATCCTTGTGCAAGACTTTGTATTTCTCTGTTGAATTTTGGGATTCCTGTTGGCCCGTTCCTCAGCCTGTGAAGGTCCACTGAATGGAAGCCCTGCTCTCCACTATGTTGACCGCTGACCCCATCTGGTGTCAGCCCCAAACCCACTAAGAGTATATTTCATCTCACCCCATTATCCAGGCCTGGCAGGGCCCTGAATGCACTTATAGGCCTTAATTGCCCTGACCAGTGTCACCTGGGACCCCCACCACCTTGCCTGAGCTATTACAGGCAGCCTTGTTTCTGGCCCTCTCTCCTGGTGTTCCTGGCTGGCTGGACCCCACGTTCAGTATCTTGCCCTGGCTGATGATCACCGCTGGGCAACATAACCTCCTCCTACCACCTCCCAGCCCTGCCTGGGTGCTGTGGGACTGTGCTCTGTTAGGGGTCACTACCCTGCCAGTGATGGGATCACTCTGGGCTCCTGGATCTTGCTGCTGCCTGACAAAGTCATCGCTTGAGATGTTAAACAGTATCAGCTCCAGTAACAACCCCTGAGGAATGCCACTTGTAGTCAGTTGCCATTTAGACTTTAAATCATTGACAACTACCCTTTGAACCTAAAAAAATACACCCAGTTTTTCACCTACCTCATATTCCACCCATAAAAGCTATATTTTCCCAGGTGGATTACAAAGATACTAGGGGAGACATTGTTACAGATTTCGTTAAAGTCAAGGTAAATGATTGGGTTAAGTCAGTCATAGAACTGCACCTTTAAGTTGAAGTTTAATGAACACTTTAAGCTAATAAAAAAATAGCACTGCCACTGAAAGAAGTTGTTCCCTCTCTTACCACCACCTGGTCAGTGTTAATCCATGTGGTAAACCACATCAGGAAACTGCTCTGGCTGACAGTGAAAAGAAGACTCATTTTCCACCATATCAGAAAAGCTTGTGCTAGAACAAAAGATGGGAAGGCACAAAGCTGAGGAGAGAGGGGCCAAGAGATTAATTAGGGTGAAACTGATTCTTTCTGCAGCAGCATTAGTGCAGGTTAACTTAAAGTGTTTGTCCAGCTTAAGTACTTAAATGACTTAAGTACTGTGGCAAAGTCACAGTTTTTGGTCGGTTACTGGTTGGTTGTTCTGAAAAACAGTGATAGTTTTATGTTTTTAAAATGTGTGTCCCAGTTTTACTAATAGGGAACATCAAATGAATCAAGAGACAAGGCAATCAAATAACCTCAGTGCTCTAACCATGCTCATTTTGCACCAGTAATAGTGTTCAGAAAGCCAAAAATGATGCATGACAGAGAGCTTTTTAATGCAGCGTCCAAAGTGCCCTTTTTAATTGTGTCACATATTGCAAGCAGCTCCTTGCCAAGTTTGCAGCAGCTACCAGGTCTCTTCCACCTGCACAGGCGTCAGGATGAGTATTGGGTACTTGGGATACCTTCTGAGCTGTCAATCAGCCAAAGCCCACATTAGGAAAGTGCACGCAAACTCCCTTCAGAGACTGTCTGGAGCACCCTCTACTTCGGCCTTTTAGTCTCCAGTAATCCACCAGACCCTGCTGGCCAGGGTCGGCCAGGCCTGTGGTGCCCTCAGGGCCCACCACAAAGGGAGAAGCAAGGCCAGGAGGAATAGCCATAAGCTAAAGCCCCATAGGGGAGGCAGTTAAGGGACTTCTCGGAGTTTGAAACCGAAGTGAACTAGTGAGGAGATGTAGTGAAAGCAACATCTGTGAAACTGCGGTTGTTGAAGAAGCAATTAAATACCTCTGTAATGAGAAAATTACAGGGAAATAGTCCATCTAATGCACATGGTTTGCTTAGGAGATCTGAGATGATTTTCCTAATTTATTAATTGCTCATTCGTATCTTCTCACCAAATTACTATTGGAGATATACATATGGAAGTGAGACTGAAATGGACAGTCAGGAGTCATCACTGGTCATCTCACAGTTATTAACTTCATCTTTTGTATACTTTAGGCACTAAAATAGTAAAATCCTATTTACCCTGTGTTAAAATTATTGCGAAATCAGCTGCAAATCATTGTAATATAAATATTTTGCCGGCCAGCAGAGACCTTAATGGCTATCATTCTCTGCTAGTCTGCACAAAATAATCTGATTTTTTCTCATTTGTACATTCATGTTTGTTTTTTTTCCCATGACTATTTTCTCCATGGCAATGTCTCTACTTAGACTTTGGGAACAAGAAATAAGGGCAAAATTTATTCATAGGCTGAAAAAAATCTAAAACTATGGACTTGTCTACCAGGGAAAAGGGTTATTTCTCAGTACAAATTAAAGTGTCATTTTAAACAGATATGAGGTATATGACATACACCATCAGCCAGACATTAGTATTCTACTGCAACGGTCATTTAATTAAAAACTCCTTCTGTATAATATGGAATAAATGGGAAGAAATCAAAGAAAGAAAGTAAACATCTATACAAATTTTCCAAACAAGAGGGTTCCTTCACTGCAGAGGGAGAACTTCACTGGCTTAAAGTTTTATCTTTTTCAACCTAGGCTGAAAAAAGCTTTACTGTATAGATGAGGCATTCCCACTTACAAAGAAGAATCCATTTAGATCCAACAGACTTCAAGGCTAGAAATTTACTGTAGAATTTTTGACAGTTCAGATGAAGAGCTCACTTTCACATGTTGAGTAAAAGGATTTACTCACTGTACTCACTGTATTTTACTTACCAAATTGATTTGGTAATAAACAGATCAGTAGTGAAGTTAAAATTCTAGGAAAGAGCCCCAAACAGGGACAGTTGGTCTCCTGGGCTATGCCTGAACTACAAGGCCTGAGAAGGAAGACCTAGAAAGGCTTCTTTGCTCTCAGGTCCAGGTGAACACACATGCTCTGTGTCAGGGCAAAACCTGTTTGTGCACCATCTTTTCCTTGCCCATTTCTAGAAAAGGAAAACTAAGTGAATGGGTGGAATCAAGGCAAACCTTAGCCTGGTTTCAAGTCTGATCTGGAAGGCGATCCAGCATACAGCTGCTGTGCAGCTTTAATATAGCAGGAGCAACTGGCCCATATTTCTGTATCCACATACTGCTTTCCTTTGAAAATGCAGGAAATATCTTTAACTTTTCTCATTATTTAGGGGGAAAAAAAAATCTCAGAAAATAATGATTGCTTTCTTGCCAGATGTATTTTTAACATGCCTTTTCCTTCTCAGTGATGCTATGCGATTCCTTGGACTGAGCATGGAAAGGCAGAAGAGAACATCCCTGTGTTCTCCTCATACCAACTGCTGTGCTACCTACAATCCAAACAGCTCAGCAGAGTCTCCTATCCAAATTCTCAAACATCAGCAATGAGCTTCGAGGACATTCTCAAATAACTTATTTATTCTCAGAGAAAAATTAGTAAGTATTTTCTTCATTAAGCAGAAGTTAGAACACATTCCAGTTCGAATAAATGGAATAACTTCCATGGAAATGAATGATGCAGGACTTTGCAGACCAAAGAAGGAAATTTCCTTGTATGCTGTTAGCAGGGCAGGCTAAGGGTGCACAATCACTCCCACTAAGATAAAGCTGGTTCGTATAATAAGGTACTTTGGAAACACTCTCAATTTCTTAATTTTATTTCACTGTTAACTCACACTTCTGATAGATAACCTGATATTTCAATGAAAGAACACCATGAGGAATAATTTAAGATTATTTAATAATGTTTTTTCCTAAATTATCATGGAATTAACATCCTAATGTCTTTTAAATAGATAGCTATTTAACATATAGTGACAGAAATAAGAGAGCTGCCCTCTTTTACTGTGGTACTAAAGTGCTATTTATGTACTCCCGTGGCCTAAACATCCCTGTTCTATTTGAGTGTCTCCTAACATTTGAACTGATGTAGCACTCACTGTCTCTCATTTATGCTTCTTTTCAGCCTTGAGAAAAGATTTGTAATCTTTTCAGACTGGTAGATGTGTAGCTAAGAATGGATGAGGATGCACAAGTGAATCGATGTGCTTGAGTACTGTACTGAGGAAAATGAAAACAAAACAATAGCACTAGATATCACCCCATCATCTCAGACTCAAAAGACTGTGTCTTAAGTGACACACAAACTCCTTGTGGGAAATTTTAGCCACAGGGAAGAAAATGAAGCCTGAGTTGTTATAAATGAGCTTTTGAAAATATTGATACCTAACCGTGGAGTCAAGTTATGATCCTGAAGTGCAATATGCAAGCCACAGCAATCGGTACTTTGAGGAAGAGAATATATCGCATTTAGATCCTTTATTTCCATATAAGGTTATGGGATTAAATTGTTTTTTTGAAGAATAACAACTCAAAACAAGTGAGAAAGTGTATTGCTTGAACTTCAGTGAGGAAAAGAATCATTGCAGGTTGATCCCAAACATCCAGTTCTTCTACCTTTACTCAGTTTCTTGTGTCAGTCTGCACTAAAAAATCCTCCTGTTTGCACAACCCCAGAGGATTTACTGTGAAGAGGAAGGAAGGAGCAGAAAGAGCAGAGCTCTCCCTGTAGACTTCCCTTTCATGTCACTGTCAGGTAAGAAGGGAGAGGCTGAAACGGAGTGCAGCCCCAGCTATATCCAGCCAGGAACCTGACAGCCAAAATTACCGAGTATTTCACCAGAATGGGCAGGAAAATCTTCAGTAGGTGCTATAACATAACATGTGTACAAGGAGTTTTTCTGTGACACCCTCTCGTCCCCCTTTATCATTATCAGGAATCTTTCCTGCACTTTGGCCATGATCGTTTATAGACTTTTTAAAAGTATTTTCATTCTTATTTTCAATTTTGTTACCTAAACGTCTAACTGCCTAAAGAAAACTACTATGTTTTTGCTCTGTAGAATTTGAGTTTTACATTCCACAGACTAACTATGGAAAATCATTTAGACCAGGGCTTATCTTGCCTAGTTTTTAATTGTCTAAAAGTAAGTATAATTTATATAGCCTCTTGAATAGTTAGTACAGGAATGGGCACCTCCAGGAAGCAATTTGTGTGAGATTTGGTATATGTTAAAGCAAAATGAGTAAAACAGCTTCAGGTTTTTCTCTCTCTTTCTTTCTCTCTCTCTCTCTCTCTCTCTCTCTCTGCTAAGGAATATTTTAGGTGGCTAGTTTGAGCTAAACACTTATCAGCCTAGCTGCAGATCTTGTCTCCAGCAGTGGCCAGCAGCAGATAGTTAAGGAAAGAGCATGGGTATCACAGAATCACAGAATTGCTGAGGTTGGAAGGGACCTCTGGAGATCATCTAGTCCAACCCACCTGCTCAAGCAGGGTCACCTACAGCACATTGCACAGGATCGCATCCAGGCGGGTTTTGAATATCTCCAGAGAAGGAGACTCCACCACCTCTCTGGGCAACCTG